>NC_133664.1:45871133-45899248 GCF_037893015.1 Macrotis lagotis | reverse complement strand
TACACAATTGTAAAGCACAATTGTATCCATATAACCTATATCAGATTATTTACTGTCATTAGGAGGGAGAAGGGAAGAAAGGGTAGTAAAAATATGAAATTCAAAAACATGAATGTTGAAAACTCTCTTTTGCATATAATTAAGGAAAAAATAAAAAAGGGAGAAAAAATGATGTTGCACCTAGAAAAAGAAAAATACTTATCAAGAAGGACCATTTATCTAAGTAGTTCTAGTACCATTAACAAAGACTAGTATTTTTGAGTTTTTATTATTCTAAACTTCAAAAATTCCCTTTGATAAATTAAAACACAAATAAGGAATAACAAAATATAAATAAAATCCAAATATTGATATAGTATGACTAAACCTTTGTGATCCTTTTTTACAATCTGGTGACTGAAGATTTTTTCCTTTATTTTTTTTTATCATCACAGCACAATTAAAAATGTTTTTCTTTCTCATATTTTTCAATGAAGTTCCATTCAAAATGATCATGGGAAAAGTCACCATCTGGCTATTATTCTGTATTTTAATGTTCCTGAAGAATTTTATACCTGTGAATAAAATAGCTGCCTTTTTCAGTTGAGTAAAAACATTAGGATATGTCCATCTTCTGTGGGTTCACTGATAACTTCTTTGGCACAGCTCCAGTAGCAACAGGATGATAGAGATAACTTTCTCCAGTGTGATTCTGATGATTTTCTGCTCAGTCTCTATACTCAGGTTTCTTATTCAATATAACTTGGAAACAGAGTTTTGGTTATAGTGAAAGCCATTTAATAAGTTCTTAAATCAATGTTATATGCAGCAGCCATGACTATTAAAGTATTGTCTAATAAAATAGTTACTGGGCCCAAGGGTTGATCATTAATCTGGGAAGGAACTTATACATTATCAAGGTATTACAAGATATGTGGCTGAGGTTTTGTTTAATGCTGACTACATTTCTTCTAGGTAGAAGTATAAGGCTATACAGGGCATGTATTTCATGTTTCATCAAGTTTTCCCTTATAGACTATAGATACCATTAATGTATATTTAAGAACTATAACATGAATATTGCAGAAAAGGGAGTTTGTGCTGCCACTTGGAAGTGACAGTTGAAAAACATACTGCTTTGAGATAATTCAAAAGAGAAATGGTATATGAATTTTGAATTGATAATGATAGTTTAAGAGAAGTAGAAGATATTATCCTCTCTGCTGTGATGACAAAGTAAAAAAAAGGAAAATGGAGATTTCTTTCCTGAAATGCTGTTTTTTCCCTTTCTCTTTCAGTAGATTTTTGAGAAGACATTTTAGTTGTATCTTGATAGAAATTGGTGGAGACTATTCTTATAAAATAAAAAAGAAGTTATATAGTGAGACTTAGAGGTGACTCTGACTGCAATTATTTAAATATAAAAGTATGAATTCTGTCTCTTATTGATTTTTCATTTGTTAACAAAGAATATCTCTTTAGGAAATCTAGCATTTAAATATAAATTTTTTAAAAATAGAGAAATGGAAATTTCTTGGGAAAATTTTTAAATTAAATAATATTTAATATGCTGATTTGGTTAATTGAGAACTGATAAGTTTTAAATTTTATTAGAAAACATCAAAACATATACCTAGAATCTCCTAGAGTTCAAGGCAAGATTAAATAATATGGAACCAAATGGAAGACCAAGGAGTGACTTACAACTTAAACTCCATATAATCTTTCTTTAGAGGTATGGTTGAGGTTTGAATGATGAATTTGTAGTTTTAGAGTATGACAAAGAAACACATGGAAAGTGGTGGTACTTGAATCATGTCTCCTTCCAGCTAGTTGACTTTCTTATGTGTTTTTCATGTTTTTCTATCCAATTGGCTTCTATAGTTTATATTTACCATTTGTAAGTTCTCTGAAAATTTGGAAAATTCTCAGTAATGTTTCGATAATTTCCCTAATGCCTAATAATATTTTTGCACAATTTTGATGTCTTTATTTTGGAAAGGTCAACTCTATGATTTACCACTATCATTATCTAGTATAGGAAGATATGTCCAAGTGGTTTCAATGTATGTCCAAGGCAGTATTTATTCATTCTCAGCAGACTAATAACAATACATATGTTTAGGACATTGTCATTAATATTTTACCATTTGTACTAAGACTTGGATCTCTTAATAGCTATTGTGGTATTGTGGAACCATTGTGCATTTGTGGGTTGACTTAATCAAAATTGCTTAAATAAGAACAAAGTTTCTATTTTTTTCCTTAAGGTTTCTTAAATTCAAGTGAATTATATGTTAGGCAATCCTCTGTATAAATATTGTCTTGTTGTGTTATCTTCCTTTGAGCTGCTGATACCCACCCCTAGATCTCAGAGTATCCAATAAGTGAAAAGATAGATATTTTTAAAAGCTGATTTGGTCATCTTTTCAAGTTAATTTTCAAATCTGGTATAATGACTTCAGTTAGGATGATTCCAGTTTGCTTTTGGCTAGGTCTTAGTAGGATTAGCTTTGGTAGCTTCAGAAGGGATCTAGGAGTGAAAGTGGTTTCTCTACTGGCAATAATGGCCAAGTGGGAAAAGAATTGAAATGGCAATGTGTGACAATAATTAAACTTATTTCACTTTGGTTTAAGGACCTCTTGACCTCAGTACTTGTATAAAAACCATTGAATGAGGCAAGGAAAGCAAGACAGTAGCATGAAATTGTACCTACAAGTTTTTCTATCCATCATTCTACTTCAAACTGGACTAAAAGAGTCACTACCTGTAGCTTAGGTGAGTGAAAACACTTCTGATAGAACTCTAACATCAAAGGTAGCTTGTTTGAATTCCTAAGGTTGGTGGGAAGAGAAATTTTGTTTGCATCAAGGGCAATGAGTTGTTGGTACATCCTGGGGCTCTTACAGATGCTGAACTTAAGTATTTGAAGCACAGGTCAAAAGATGGTTATTAAAGGCATTGATAGTTCCTGTTCTTAGAGTGGGATGTGGGGCTAAATCCAGGCCCTTCGAATAGGATTGGGATTTAAACTATTTTTGTCAATCTAGAAGAAGAGGAAGAGGAAGAAGGGCAGCAATAAGGGCAGTTTAGATTGGAAAATGGGTACATCGCATGTTGTAATGATTGAAGTTTTTCCTGACACTGCTGTGAAGGGATCCTCATGGACTGATTTGATATTTGGCAGAAAAGGTACTTATGAAGTCCAAAACAAGAACCCTCAAAATCTTAGAAATAAAAATGAAATTCTCATCACTACTACAAAGGCAAGGCAAGGGTTTCAAAGGGGGAAAAAACATGAGCTATGGAAAGAATGTTTAGGGCTTGGATCAATTTGATGGGAAAAGAGATGAAAGCATAGATCTTTATCCCAGTCTAAGGTATAACTAACAGTGTTTGTCAATAAAATACCATGTATTAAAGTTATTGGTTATATTTCCTTTTTTTAGTGAAATCAGTTTTTTATTCTCCTACAGACTTCAAGGGCTTCTAAGTACAAATTAGGAAATAAAAAGTGGAATATAAAGAGTAGGTAGCATGTAACTGAATGTAATCTATGATATTTTAGGCAAACACTGTATAAGTGCTGATTAGGTCCACTCTGATTGAGAATTTCTCATTCTTATATTTAAAAATCCTAATTCAGAAATTTAAATTTAATTCTCAAACACTACATTATTCAGTTTTCCCTTTTCTTTATAGATTTCCTTTTCCCCACTTTGAAACCCTCGCCCTGACTTTATAGTTGTGAAGAGGATTTCAATTTTTTTTCTAATATTTTTAGAGTTCTTGTCCAGGACTTCATAATCCCTAGCAATACTCTCTAGGTCTCTTCTGTCAATATTATTCTATCCTCTGGATAGAATAGTGCTTTTCTGGTCTCAAAAGTCTTCAGAAGGCTTCCATCAAGGGGGCTCTACAAAGATACTCTTCTCTACATATTTTGTTGATAAAAGAATGGGTCAGTATACACCTCATTTCCTCTGCTTCCATCTGTTTCAGAATGATCTTATCACTTGTTCTAGAAAATTATTTGGAGCCTTGAGTGACATCAGAAAACTCCTTATTCAGAAGATTCACCAATGTCCCACTCATTGGAAATGTATTGATTGGTTTCTTCTATTCTGTGTGACATTCTTCTATGGGTCAAAATGTCTCTTTAGATCCTTCTTCATTTTTTACCTTGATATATTTTTTGATTAGGGGAGGGCAAGAAATGCCACTTTCTTTTTATGGAGAATAAAGAGGTTTGCCTCTTGGCTTTTCACCCCTTCTTGGAGGGAGATCAGTCTCCCATATGCATTTGTATGTTTTTGGCAGGCAGAGGAAGGAACATTGTTTGGTCACAGTAGAAAGGCAAACATCATATACTTAACAGGTTGAGACAAAATTTCCCTTGCCTTCTGTAGGATACAAGAAGTGAAAGGCTTATCATTCTTCTTGGTAATTTTTATGACCTGTTGTTCTTATTGGGAAAAGAACTCTACTTAAAATAATTTTCATACCTTTTATTAGAAGTTATTGGCTGGCTCAATGACTTTTAGGTGTATTGGCCCATTTGATTGGAAACTGCAAATCACCAAATCCATTAAGTGGAGAACCTATGGATGTATCAGGGAGTTTCCAAGGATTAGGGAAAAGACTAATCCTTGGAAGTATATCCAGAAATAGTCTCAAAGCACTGTGGTTTTTCACTTTTAGTTTAGAATCTTCAATCTCATAACATTCCAAAAGTGAATGAAAAGGCATTTATTAGATACTTACTATATGCAAAATAGGGGAATTTGCAGACTTGTTCTGATGTTTATGGTGCCTATCAGTTCAAATGGCATTGATTCTTATCCTGAAAAGTGGCAAGCAATACTAGTAACATTGCCTAAGCTTAAATGGAACATTCTATGATCGAAATCTGATTGATCAACAAGTTATCTTATCCCTTGAATTCTGGTAATTTTATGACTTGAGAAAGAGAATGGGAGCTATCATAAAGATACCAGATCTGCCAGTCTATGTGTTCTGCATCTTAATAGGCTATCAATGAGTTCTGAACAGGCTATAGTTCCCTCATCTATATAATGAGGGAATTAGATGAGTTGACCACTGATTCCTGAAGAAATAAAATTACTTGCCCAAGGTGACACAGGTAGTAACCTAACTGAAATTTTTGTACTATAAATCTTTTCTGTCTTTTGTCTCTGATTATAGTGCTTGAGCAAGGAGATGTTTCCAAGATTACAAGAAGCTATCCAATAAGCATCTTTTCTGGCATCCTTCCTTCTCATTATTCTAGGTAGAATTAGCTGGATTGAACCAAGTAACTGACCAGGTTGTTCTGTCTCCAATTGTCCTGATCTATATTTGACCATTGGATCCAGATGGTTCTGGATGAAAAAGTGAGGCTCATGACAGCATAGAATCCCCTTCACTCAAGTCCAATTCACATGCTTCTCATGGCATCATTTCCCTGATGTCATAATCTTCTTAGAAAACAAAGAACAAATATCATATCATTCTTAGGCTGATGAAGTAAAATTTTAGATCCAGGTCTTTCTCCCTTCATGTTTTTGTCTATTAACCAAGTAACTGATCAACTATGGAAGCAAATTCATGTTTATTAGACAACACAAACGTTTTCAGTGTGATTCATAGAGGATTATATAATGGTAAAGAGCAGCATTACTGAGTCCTGTTCATTTGGAGGATGATTGCTTACTTAGAAATGTTCTTGGCTCAAATAGATCCACCCAAATTGAGCCTTCTGAGTTTGTTGACATCTCTCGATTCAGCAGTTTTTATTATGCCAAATACTTCATCAAGAGAAGTTGTTCCAAAAAAAGAACTTGAAGATAGCTAAGTGATGCAATGGATACAGGCTAGCCCTAGAGTAAGGAGGACCTGAGTTCAAATCCAGTCTCAGACACTTAATAATTATCTTGTGACCCTGGGCAAGGCAATTAATACAATGGGAAATATGGGACTTGGAACTGAATACATTCTGAATGGTACAAAGTAGAACTATTACTTAGATGTAAACACTGGGCTGTTTATAATAGCGTCTAATATTCCATGAGTTTTCTCAATTGTTAATTGATGTTAACTCATGGGGTTTTTATTTCACCAAGAATCCAAGATAATTTTTAGCATTATTGATGCTTTTGCTTTTTATTAAAATTATTAGTTGTTTCTTGAAATTCTATCTTATTCTCAGAGCTTTCCCATGGAACTAAGATAAATGACTAATCCAAATCAACTGACAGAGAACTGTCTCACAGTTTATGCAAAATTATGATCCCATAGTCGACCACAGCATATTAGAGTAGGTAACGCAAGGGATGGAGTACCAACCCTGGAATCCATAGTCCACCACTGCATATTAGAGTAGACAGTAAGTAATGCAATGGACAGAGTACCAACCCTGGAATCAGGAGGATCTGATTACAAATGTGACCTCAGACACATGATATGTCCTAACTATATGATCCTGCATAAATCACTTAACTTGGATTGCCTCACCTCCAGGGCCATCTCCAGTTGTCCTGGTCCACATTTGACTACTGGGATCTAGATGATTCTGGATGAAATTATGAGGTTGGTGACTTAGCTTCACTAAAATACAATTCATCTGCATCTCATGGGATCAGCTCCCTGATGTCATGATCTTCTTAGAAAACAAAGAACAAATATCATATCATTTGTAGGCTGATGAAGTAAAATTTTAAAGCCAGGTCTTTCTCCCTTCATATTTTTGTCCAATCATCAATTATAAAAATAATAAAATAACAAGAAATGCAAATAAATTTGGCAAAATAGACAACCCAGGCTTAATGGAGAGCAGAGCTATAGATTACTGCTCTCTGAACAGTTATTTTTCAAATACCAAGTCACTTTAAAAAAAATTACTCCATCAGAGAGTAGCCTATCACATGCACTTTTTATCACTTCTCAAGTTATATTTGACCATAAATTCTTTCCTTTTAACTCTATCAATTTTGCTGCAATTGCTATATTTTCAGTTTTCTTTCTCAGGCATTATTTATCAACATTCCCAAAAATTACATTTGGTTGAAGGAAAAGGTAAAACATTAAGGAATTTCCTACTACCAACCCCACTTTCTATTATATTTATCATTTATATATCTATCTATAATTTTAGAGGAAAAAGACAAATATGGCACATGACATTTTGTTCTAGACTTACCAAATTATACAAAATATCACAGTAAACAACTTATATAAAATCTTATAAACATTTTGTCCTCTTAAAATTTCCCTGTACAGAGAATGTTTAGGAACAGATTTTTTTTTTCTTACTACCTTTTTTTTTAAAAAAATCACATTAAAAAAGCTTTCACATTTTAGGATAAATATTTAACAGCATGTACCAACAAATCTTTTTAATTTTTATTTTAGTTTTTAGGTTTTTGTACAAGGCAATGGTGTTAAGTGGCTTGCCCAAGGCCACACAGCTAGGTAATTATTAAGTGTCTGAGGCTGGAGTTGAACTCAGGTACTCCAGACTCCAAGGCCAGTGCTCTCTCCACTGAGCCACCTAGCCACCCCAACAAATCTTTTTAAAAGTATTTCACATGGTTTTATTAGGTACAGAAAAGTAGCTTATTTGATCCAATGGATATTTGGCATCTTTACTATATGATTAGATTTATTAAAATACACAAATCATCAAAAGGCAAACTGGAATTAAAAGAGGACACTTTGACATGATAGAATTTTTAATTGTTTTTTTATTAAAGATATTATTTGAGTTTTGCATTCCCCCCCATCTTACTTCCCTCTTCCCACCCCCCATGGAAAGGAATCTGTCAGTCTTTACTTTGTTTCCATGTTGTACATTGATCCAAATTGAGTGTGATGAGAGAGAAATCATATCCTTAAGAAAGAGACAAGAAGTCTAAGAGGTAACAAGATCAGACAATAAGATATCTGTATTTCCTAAATTTTAAGGGAATAGTCCTTGAACTTTGTTCAAACTCCACAGTTGTTTCTCTGGATACAGATGGCACTCTCCTTTGCAGACAGCCCAAAATTGTTCCCGATTGTTGAACTGATGGAATGAGCAAGTCCTTCAAGTTTGAACATCACCCCCATGTTGCTTGTTAGGGTGTACAGTGTTTTCCGGGTTCTGCTCATCTCACTCAGCATCAGTTCATGCAAATCCCTCCAGGCTTCCCTGAAATCCCATCCCTCCTGGTTTCTAATAGAACAATAGTGTTCCATGACATACATATACCACAGTTTGCTAAGCCATTCCCCAATTGAAGGACATTTACTGGATTTCCAATTATTTGCCACTACAAACAGGGCTGCTATAAATATTTTTGTACAAGTGATGTTTTTACCCTTTTTTCATTATCTCTTCAGGGTATAGACCCAGTCATGGTATTGCTGGGTCAAAGGGTATGCACATTTTTTGGTGCCCTTTGGGGGTAGTTCCAAATAGCTCTCCAGAAAGGTTAGATGAGTTCACAGCTCCACCAACAGTGCAATAGTATCCCAGATTTCCCACAACCCTTCCAACAATGATCATTATCCTCTCTGGTGATATTGAGCAATCTGAGAGGTGTGAGGTGGTACCTCAGAGAAGCTTTAATTTGTATTTCTTTAATAATGATTAAGAGCAATTTTTCATATGGCTATGGACCTATGGACTACTTTGATCTCCTCATCTGTAAATTGCCTTTGCATATCCTTTGACCATTTGTCAATTGGGGAATGGCTTTTGGTTTTAAAGATATGACTCAGTTCTCTGTATGTTTTAGAAATGAGTCCTTTTTCAGAATCATTAGTTGTAAAGATTGTTTCCCAATTTACTACATTTCTTTTGATCTTGGTTACAGTGGTTTTATTTGTGCAAAAGCTTTTTAATTTAATGTAATTGAAATCATGTAGTTGGTTTTGGTGATGTTCTCCAACTCTTCCTTAGTCATAAATTGCTCCCCCTTTCCATAGATTTGACAGGTAAACTAGTCCTTAATCATCTAATTTGCTTATAGTATTGTTTTTTTATGTCCAAGTCTTGTAATCATTTGGATCTTATCTTGGTAAAGGGTGTTAGGTGTTGGTCTAATCTAAGTTTCTCCCATACTAACTTCTAAATATCCCAGCAGTTTTTATCAAAGTGGGAGTTTTTATCCCAAAAGCTGGACTCTTTGGGTTTATCAAAAAGCAAATTATTATAATCGTCTCCTGCTTTTGGAACTAGTCTATTACACTGGTCCACCACTCTATTTCTTAGCCAATACCAAACAGTTTTGATGACTGATGCTTTATAATATAATTTTAGATTTGGTAGTGCTAAGCCACCTTCTTTTGAACTTTTTTTTTCATTAAGTTCCTGGAAATTCTTGACTTTTTTTCCTCCATGTGAATTTACTTACAATTTTTTCTAACTCATTAAAATAATTTTTTGGAATTTTGATTGGTAGGGCACTAAACAGGTAGTTTAGTTTTGGTAGAATTGTCATTTTTATTATATTAGCTCTACCTATGCATGAGCAGTTGATATTTTCCCAGTTATTTAAATCTGATTTAATTTGTGTGAGAAGTGTTTTATAATTGTTTTCTAAAAGTTTCTGAGTCTGTGTTGGCAAATAGACTCCCAGGTATTTTGTATTGTCTGAGGTTACTTTTGATAGGGATTTCTCTTTCTAGCTCTTCTTGCTGTATCTTGCTATGTATATGTTGAGGATTTATGAGGGTTTATTTTATATCCTGCAAATTTGCTAAAATTGTTAATTGATTCCAGAAGTTTTTTGGATGATTTCTTGAGATTCTCTAGGTAGACCATCATGTCATCTGCAAAGTGTGAGAGTTTTTTCTCTTCCTTCCCAATTCTAATTCCTTCAATTTCTTTTTCTTCACTAATTGCTGAAGCTAACATTTCTAATACAATATTGAATAGTAGTTGTGATCTTGGGCACCCTTCTTTCACCCCAATCTTATTGGGAATGCTTCAAGCCTTTTCCCATTGAATATAATGCTTGCTGATGGATTCAGACAGATACTCCTAATTATTCTAAGGAATAGTCCATTTTTTCCTACACTCTCTAGTGTTTTTAGTAGGAATGGATGCTGTATTTTGTCAAAAGCTTTATCAGCATCCATTGATACGATAATATAATTTCTGATAGGTTTGTTGTTGATATAATTGAGTATACTAAGAGTTTTCTAATATTGAACCAAACCTGCATACCTTGGATAAATGTTACTTGATCATAATATATTATCCTAGTGATAACTTGTTGTAATCATTTTGCTAAGATTTTATTTAAGATTTTTGCATCTATATACATCAGGGAGATAAGTCTATAATTTTCATTCTCTATTTTAACTCTTCCTGGTTTAGGTAACAGCACCATATTGGTTTCATAGAAAGAGTTAGGCAGAATTCCATCTTTCCCTATTTTTTCCAAAGAGTTTATGTACAATTGGAACCGATTGTTCCTTAAATGTTTGGTAGAATTCACTTGTGAATCCATAAGGCCCTGGAGATTTTTTCTTGGGGAGTTCAATGATGGCTTGTTGAATTTCTTTTTCTGAGATAGGGTTGTTTAGGTATTTAATATCTTCTTCATTTTACCTGGGCAACTTATATTTTTGTAAACATTCATCCATTTCACTTAGATTATCAAATTTATTGGCATATAGAGTTGGGCAAAATAATTTCGAATTATTACTTTAATTTCCTCCTCATTGTTGTTGAATTTGCCTTTTACATTTCTGATACTAACAATTTGATTTTCTTCTTTCTTTTTTTTTAATCAAATTGACCAGGGGCTTATCAATTTTATTGGTTTATTCATAATACCACATTTTGGCTTTATTTATTAATTCAACAGTTTTTTTGCTATTTTATTAATCTCTCATTTAATTTTTAGAATTTCTAATTTGGTATTTAATTGGGGATTTTTAATTCATTTTTTCTCTACTTTTTTAGCTCTATGTTTAGTTCATTGATTTCCTCTTTCTCCAATTTATTCATACAAGCATTTAAAGCTATAATATATCCCCTGAGAGCCACTTTGAGTGAATCCCATAGGTTTTGGTATTTTGTTTCATTATTCTCATTATCTAGGATAAAATGGTTAATTTTTCTATAATTTGTTTCTTGGTCCTCTCATTCTTTAAAATGTGGATATACACTATCCAGTTGGTTCTGAGTCTATATCTCCTTGGCCCAATATTGCG
Source organism: Macrotis lagotis (assembly GCF_037893015.1). Lineage (NCBI taxonomy): Eukaryota > Metazoa > Chordata > Mammalia > Peramelemorphia > Peramelidae > Macrotis > Macrotis lagotis. The sequence continues at coordinate 45,888,063 of NC_133664.1, read as the reverse complement.
TATGACTTTTATTGCATTGTGATCTGAGAAACATGTATTCACTAATTTCTGCCTTTCTGCACTTGATCATTAGGTTTTTATGTCATAGTACATGGTCAATTTTTGTATAAGTTCCATGTCCTGCAGAGAAAAAGGTATATTTTTTTTCTATCCCCATTCAATTTCCTCCATAAATCTACCATATCTAGTTTTTCCTAACCATTTGTTTACCTCCTTAACTTCTTTCTTGTTTATTTTAGGATTCAATTTATCTAGATCTGATAGCGGGAGGTTGAGGTCTCCCACTAGTAGAGTTTTGCTGTCTATGTCTTCCTGTAGTTCTTTCAGCTTCTCCTCCCATTGGGTGCATATATATTCAGTATTGAAATAGCTTTATTGTCTATGATACCTTTTAGGAGGATAAAGTTTCCTTTCTTATCTCTATTTTTGCAGCTGCTTTGTCTGAGTTAAGGATTGCTACCCCTGTTTTTTTTTTTTTTACTTCAGCTGAAGTAAAATATATTTTTCTCCAACCTTTTACCTTTTCTCTATATGTATCTCTCTGCTTTAAATGAGTTTCTTGTAACCAGAATATTGTAGGATTATGGTTTTTAATCTACTCTGCTATTTGCTTATGTTTTAAAGAAGAGTTCATCCTATTCACATTCAAGGTTATGATTACTAATTCTTTATTGCCCTCCATACTTTCTTCCCTCTGTTTGCATTTCCACCCTTCCCCCTTATCTGTATTCCCCAGTATTTCATTTCTGAATATAACCACCTTCAGCATATTTGCCCTCCTATATCACCTCCTCCCCTTTCTTTCCCCTTTCTCTTTTTTCTTTTTCCCTCCCTTCCTTTTGTTAGTTCCCCTTATTTCCCCACTCCACCTCCCTTTCTTCATCCCCCTCCCCTTTTCCCCTTTTAATCCTTGAAAGGTTAGATGTTTTTTTTAAGTTTGCCAAGTATGTGTAAATTGACTTTAAGACAAGTCTGATGAAAAGAAGATCCAGGTGTTTCTCATCTGCTCCCTTCTTCCCCTCTATTACCATAGGTTTTTTTGTACCTCTTAGTGTAATGAGATTTACACCATTCAATCCCCTTCCTCCTCCTGTCTCCTTCCTGTCCCCCTTTTTAAGGAGGTACTGCTTTTTATATCATTCTATCTATGTCATAGAGAATTCTGAATATCTGTCACTTCTAGCTAATTACATTCTGTCTAATAGAGTTAAAATTCTTGAGTTATTAGAGTCTTTCTCCCAAGTGGGGTAAAAGCCAGTTACACCCCATTGGATAGCAATCTCATGGATAAGTGTTGAGTGTCCATAACTTCTGGCTAGGTATATTCTCTCTGTTACAGTAAATTCTCAAGATTTATGATAATCTTTTTCCCCATGCTGGGATATAACCAATTTCAACTTATTGGATAGCAATTTTTAACCCCCCCCCTTTTTTACCTTTTCATGTGTCTCTGGAACCCCCTGTTTGATGTTCAAATTTTCTATTTAGCTCTGGTCTTTTCATCAGAAATTTTTGGAATTCTTCCATTTCATTAAATGTCCACCTTTTCCACTGGAAGAGAAAGCTCAGCTTTGCGGGATAGTGGATTCTTGGCTGCATTCCAAGTTCCCTTGAACTTCAAAATATCTCATTCCAGGCTCTTCGATCCCTTAATGTTGATGCAGCCAGGTCCTGTGTGATCCTTACTGTGGCTCCTTGATATTTAAATTGTTTCTTTCTGGCTGCTTGCAGGATTTTCTCTTTTAGCTGATAGTTCTGGAATTTGGCCACAACATTCCTTGGTCTTTTCATTTTAGGAACTTTTTCTGGTGGGGATTGATGTATTCTTTCAATAACTACTTTGCCCTCTGGTTCCATGATATCAGGGCAGTTTTCCATCACTAGATCCTGTAATATTAAGTCCAGGCTTTTTTTTCTCTTCAATGTTTTCAGGAAGTCCAATAATTTTCAGGTTGCCCCTCCTCAACATATTCTCAAGGTCAGTGGTTCTGTTGATGAGGTATTTTACATTTTCTTCTATTTTTTCTATTTTTTGGTTTTGTTTAAACGGCTCTTGCTGTCTCATGGAGTCATTAGTTTCTGCAGACTTCATTCTTTTTTTTAGAGAGGAGTTTTTTTCATTATCCTTTTGCAACTCCTTTTCCAATTGGTCAATACTACATTTGAAAGAACTTTCCATTTGACCAATTGAGGTTTTGAGAGAATTATTTTCTTTTTGCTTTTGCCCAATTGAGGATCTGAGAGAATTATTCTCATTTTGTATTTGTCCAATTGATGATCTGAGAGATTTATTCTCATTTTGTATTTGCCCAATTGTATTTTTTGAGGATTGGTTTTCTTGTTGCAAGATATTGACTCCCCCAAATTTTCCAGTTGATTTTTAAACTACTTCCTTATTTCTTCAAGGAATTCTTTCTGTGTTGAAGAACAGGTTGCATTCTCCTCAGTGGTTCTAGGTTTCTCTGAGTTAGGGTCTTTCCCTTCCAAGAATTTTTCTATGGATACACCTTTCCACTGACCCTTCTTCCTTTTGCTAAGACCTTGAGTTGGGGAGGGGCTGGTTCACAGGGGCTTGGGATCAATAGAGGCTTTACTCACTAAGTGCAATTTCTCTGGTTGGCCAGTAGGAGGTGCTGGTTGCTTTCTCTGGAGTGTCTGTGACCTTGATCTAGGCCTTCTCCCTTAGCTTGAAGGGAGGAGTTGGAGCTATTGAATTCTTTTGCCTTCAATCAATGGTGGACTTTGCCCTGGCCTGAGGTCATCTTTCCATATTGTCAGCTGGGCTGGTTCTTCTGCTCACACACCTGTGCCTGAAGCAGAAGTAGTCTGCAACTGTTTATTCCTAGAAGAGGCCTCAGCAGTAATAGAGGTGTGGACTCAAAGTTCCTCAGACCAGAGCAGCCCAGGGATGGTGTCACAGCTATCCTGCACTGGGCCTCTCCCCCTAGCCCTGTTGGCAAGCTCCAGAGGGTCAGCAAGCCTCTGCTCCCTAGTTGACTCAAGCCCCTCTGTCTAGCCCCACCACTGTTCCAGCAGGTCTGGCTATAGGTGCCCTCAGACTCCTGATTACAATTCAGCTGCTAATATGATTGATCCAGTGCTGATCCAGCCTCTTTACCCAGACTCACCAGCCCGAATTCTTCCAGTGCTGCTGAGGGAGACAAATCCTGAGGTAGATGTTCTTTCTCCTGGCTTTTCTTTCTGGGTTTTGTGGGACGGATTTCTTTTAAGAGGTTCATTTCATTCATATGATAGATGGGGAAAGATGAGGAGACTTTAGAAGTGTGCCTGTCTTCTCTCCACCATCTTGGCCCTTTCTGACATGATAAAATTTTAAAGAAAATTGATCAGTGCACTGCTAACACAGTTATACCAACATGCCTTCTGATACAGAGCATTTCCTACAATTTACAAATATATCAAGAAAATAAAACAAAATGACATCACAAGCAGAGAACTGACCCATACAAGTAATTAAATCTTTGAGGTCTTGTGTGTTTTCTGACTGTAACTTTCTGTTTTACTATTGCACAACTTGATTTGGGGCAGTGGGGTGCATTAGCCCTGTGATTTTATTGATATAGGAAAATGTTGAGGAAAAAATCCATTTACCAGTATAGATCACAAATGCTTTCTATCTTAATCTTAGAGTGCTGTCTGAATATCATTATGGTTATAACATTTTATTGTTTTTCAGATCTTAGGAAGTATCTTTTACACTAGTAATACTAACTATTGAATATATGATGGATTATTGCACAGGCAGAAAAAACAAACATGTTTTGAGTTGCATTGGAAGAGTTCAGATGTTAACTTGCATTCCAGGTACACCAAGGAGGTTTCAATGAACCTATAGAAGATAAGATAAGATAAGATAAGATAAGATAAGATAAGATGATGTGTCTCAAGTTGTTTCCATGTGACCTTGATCTCATCTTGTTTTATATATTTGGATTCCAACAAACTCAAGAATAATAGTTTTCAGTGGACTTATTTGTAATCTACTTGAACTGAAAAATTTTGAAGACTATGTACCAAGTTAATTCAATGAAAATATTCAATGACAGGGGGGTAGAGCCAAGATGGTGGTCTGAAGTCAGCACTTCCCAGGAACCCCTTCCCCAAAAATTCCAGAAGCCACCAAATTATGACTCTAGCCAAAATTTAGAGGGGCAGAACCCACAGAATGACTGAGTGATACAATTTCCCAGTCCAAGATAATTTAGAAGTTCCAGGGGAAAGATATGTTTCATCAGAACCAGGAGCTGGAAAAAAGCTGTGGCTGCACCACAGTCCAACCCAGCCCAGACTAGGGATCACTGGGAACAGTTTGAAGGGCCAGTGAGAGAACTCCACTACAGCAGAATGAGTATGGAATGAGGAGCAATGGCTGAAGAACCTGCAGTGAGAATCAGAAGAAACCAGCCTGCACCTCCAAAACACAACCCATAGACAGTAAGGGGGTCAAGGGGGTCAGGGAGACTGCAGAAATGTCTCCGCTCTCCCTGGGGAAGGACTCTGCTGTTTGCCCACACTCAGATCCAGGTTGCAGTTTGGCTTTCCATACTAAGTTAGCAGGGACCCTTCTCACAGCTCCAAGGCAAAGGGGAGCTCCTGTGGTCATCTACATATCAAAACACAGGCAAGAGAGCATAAGACCTTGGAGGACTTAAGGTCCCAGTGGGGTGTCCCAAAAAACACCCAAAACCTTGGAAGTGCGGGAAATTACTCTTGGGCTGAGGAAATGAGTAAATAACAGAAAAAGAAGAATCTTACCATAGAAAATTAGTTTAGTCCCATTGAAGATCAAATCACATGCTCAGATGATGACAAAAATCAAAGCTTCCATATCTAAAACATGCAAGAGAAATAGAAATGGGCTTAGACTATGGATGAGCTAAAAAAAAAAACTTTTGAAAACTAATTAAGGGAGGTGGAGGAACAACTGGGAGCAGAAATGAGAGTGATGCTGAATAATCATGAAAACCAAATCAGCAGTTTAGTGAAAGAAAGACAAAAATTACTGAAGTAAATGATATGTTAAAAACCAGCTTAGGCCAAGTGGAAAAAGTAAAACAAAAGGCAAATGAGGAGAAGAATGACTTAAAAAAGCAGAACTGGTCAGTTGGAAAAGGAGATTAAAAAAGCTCTCTGAAGAAAATAACTCCTTCAAATGCAGAATGAAACTAAAGGAAGCTGATGACTTTGCAAGAAATCAGGAAGAAATAAATCTCTTCCAAAAAAGCCAAAAATTAGAAGAAAATGTAACATAGCATTGGAAAATACTGACATCAAAATCAGACCCAGAGAAAATAATTTAATAATTATCAGGCTACCTGAAAGTCATGATCAGATAAAGAGCCAAGACTTCCCTTTTCAAGAAAGAATACAGCAAAATTTCCCTGACATCCTAGAAGCAGAGGGTAAAATAGAAATTGAGGGAATTCACCAGTCACCTCCTGAAAGAGATCCCAAAAGAAAAACTTCCAGGCTATAATATTATAGCCAAATTCCAAAGCTCCCAAGTCAAAGAGCAAATTCTAAAAACTGCCAGAAACAAACAATTCACCTACTGTGGCTCCATAGTCAGGATTACACAGGATTGGCAGTAAGGGCTCATAAGGATTGGAATATGATATTCTAGAAGGCAAAGGATCTTGGCTTACAACTGAGAATCAACTACACAGCAAAACTGAACATCTTCTTTCAGGGGAAAAGATGGACTTTCAATGAAACAGGGGACTTCAAAACTTTCCTATTGAAATAGCCAGAGCTGAACAGAAAGCTTGATCTTCAAGTACAGGACTATGGTGATCCACAGAGGTGGTGGACAAGAAGGAGTAACTATGAGGAACTTAATGAGGTTGAATTGTTTGTATTCCTGCATGGGAAAAAGATATTGATAACTCATATGGACTTTGTCATTTGTAAGAGCAGTTAGAAGAGCATATACAGACAGCATATACAGCTCCACAGGAAGGAGCTAAATATAATGGTATAATGTAGTAACAATATGGAGTCAATGGGTGATAAAGGGAAGTACTGGGAAGAAGGGAAAGGACAGGAAGAAAGGGCTAAGATATTTCACCTAAGAGTCAAGAAAAAGCTTTTACAATGGAGTGGAACAGGGGAAGGTGGGGGGGCGGAAATGAGTGAGCCTTCATTCTCATCAGAAATGACTCAGAGAGGAAATAACACTTAATAGGGTATAGAAATCTATCTTACCCTAGAAAAAAATGAGAAGAAAGGGATGGTATAAGGGGGAATGGGGGGATGGAAGGTGGGAATAGGTGATAGAAGAGAGGGAAGATTGTGGGAGAGGATACCCAGATATGACACACTTTTGGACAGGGCAAGGATGAAAGGAGAGAGAGAGAGAGAATAGACTAAATGAGAGTGGAGAGGAATAGAGTGGAGGGAAATCCAGTTTGTAATAGTAACTGTGGGAAAAATATTGAAGCAACTACTCTGGTAAACTTATGAGAAAGAAGGCAGCTCACCTCAGAGACAGAGCCACCAGAATCTGAACACAGACTGAAGTATATTTTTTTCTCTCTCTCACTATTCTTGAAGTTTCTTATCTTCTTGGGAGGGTGTTATGTTTACTCTTATGACAAAATTATTGTAATAATATACAATAAATAAACCAAAATCATACTTGAAAAAGAAAATATTTAATTACAGTAGGGTTATTGATTTAATTCTTTATGATTTTGAGGTTTTTCCCATGCAGCATGGGAAATATTTTCCTCTGCCAAACTATGAAAACTAGAGAGTTGCTGATAGATGATTCCAACTCATGATATGCTAGACTGGCGCTAAATTCACATCCTTCACTAATGTATTCCAGTCTTTACAATTTCCTTGAATGAACTATACTGATGACTATGTGGGCTTCCTAATTAACTTTCTATAGTATCTTGTAGCAATGATCTATTGTGAGTAGTCATCATAGTTGATTATGTCACTGTATCCAGGACATTCTCCAGTTATCTTGATTCATATCCGGCCACGGCATCCAGATGACTCCAGAGGAGAATGTGAGACTTGTGACTTAGCACAGAACCTCCTCACTCAAATCAAATTCAACTCCCTGATGTCATGGTCTTCTTTGAAAATTAAGGACAAAATATACCAGTAGCAAATTCACATGATTCAGTCATACCTTCAGAATTTCTTGGTCCATATATTATTGGTTGAGTTCACATGGATAAATGACATCAAAAAATAATTTTGAGGACTTTCTTCTACTACTCTTGTATCTTTGTTAGAAGATTGTTTCCAGAAACTGCTTTTGATTATATCTGACAAATTCAATGACATTGATCTGTTATGAGCATTTACTGTAGCTTAGTAAAATGATGTCTGCTTAGCCCAAAAGCACTTCTATAGGAATTTGACCCATTTCCTATGTATATACATATTTTATGTACAGAGTTCCCAAAATTCTATTGCCACTTTTAAGCTTTTATATGTTTACTTGGAGTTATGGTTGAATTCAATTGTCAAACTGAACCCCTAAGACTTATGGGACAACCTTTAAATTCAGGTATAGTTACCCCCTACTAATTTTAAACCTATACCAAAAATTCATTTATGCTTTTAAAGCTTAAAACTGCTCCAGTCTTTGGAATACTTTGCATATGTTCACATTGTTTAACATTGATTTTAAAATTCTGGGAGAAATTCATTACTGCTTGGGAGTTTGATGCAACTATACACATAGTTTAGACCAAGTCAGGAAGAAGGAATATTTGATATCTATACTATGGCCTGATATAGAGAGGAACTCTAAGGTTTTGTTCCTCAGATGATATATTTAGAACAGATGAAAGAAATGGACAATGAATTGGTCTGAAAAATAAAGATGAGGAGAGTAAGTTGAGTTTCCCTTGAAACTTTGAAAAGGGCCTCTAATGATACCCAGTTTTCCCAGAAATGAAGACATGTTTTTGTTTTAATATTAATATTCTACCAGTGTTCTGTAGCTTTGAAATACAGAATATAAATAATACTTTGGGTCAATGAAGAGAAACAGAATGTATAGAAGAAGGCTATATCATAAAAATAATGAAATAGCCTCAAAGAGAAACTTCAGAAGAAAATGTCATCAGGATATTGTATTGTAGAAAGAGAAGATGGCTGGTCACCAGATGAGAATAGGCAAGATGATGAGTTGACCTTCAGAAAATGAAGTTGAGGGCTCTAGAATATTAGGTGAATCCCTCATGGGCAAATTTATGGGGAGAACATGGATGAAAATTGTGTGACATAGGTTGTGATCATACTGAGGTACCATTTTATTAATCATGCTAGAATGTGTTTAATTGAATGACCACCAATACTCTCAAATGTCAAAAACCTCTCATGGAATACAATCAATGCTTTTATGCCCTTGGAAGAGTAGGGGTGAATTAGATTCTGGTTAACAGAGATTCTGGTTAATAAAAGAGAATGAATATTATAATGAAAGGTGGATTTATTCTATTGAGGGACTTGGGGAACATGATTTTGATTATGTCATTTACTTCCAAATCACCCGCAGTCTAGGGTAATCTAGTAAAGAATCTCCCCCCTCTGCTTGAACCTGTCTGAGTGGAACACGGTGGGTAGGGATTCCTTAAATTAGATTCTTTATAAGGTTTTCAATATGGTAAAGCAGCAACTCTACTATATAAGATAGTGTAGATGTAGTAAATTTTGGGGAAATATCAGGAACATCCCAATATTTTTTTTTATTTAATAAGGATTTCTCTCAATTTGAAACCACTTTGGTATTTAATAAATATTTCATCTGCTGAGTGCCTGGTATAGTGACTTGAACACAATGGTATTTGATATATTGTAAAGAAGACAGAGGGAGGGAGGAGGATGCACTTAGATTCACGGTGTGGAGCCTCAGTCATACAGAAGGGAGAGCTAGGGCTTCATTGGAGTTTGGCATTAAACTTCTGGTCCTGAACTATAATTCAATCCTCATTCAGTAACAAGGGAGTCAAATCAGAGGATGAATATAGAAACACAAAAGCCAGCATTTGTGCCTTATCCAAATTCTGATTTCAAATAATGATCCTTCTACTACACATAAGCTACTGTGAAGACAGTTCAAATATTAGCCCTTCTGTAAGATACATTAACAACTGTTATCTCTTGGATCAAAATCACTTACAAAATGAGACTATTGGTCTTTAGGTCTTTTCTAGTTAGCCCACCTCTAAATTCTATGATCCTCAGAGATAAGATGGGAGAGGATGGTCTTCAAGTATTGTCCTCATTCATTAACATCTCTTCTGTCAAAGAGACCTCATTTATAAATTAACCCCTATGAATCTGTAACAGCACAATGGATAATATTGCACAAATGTGGTTTAAAGTTAGAAAACATATTCATATGTCATTGTATGTCTGGTTTATTTATACTACTCATATGCTGAAATAATGCCATTAACAGAAATCAATAATGTATAAGCAATGGCTTAATGAGTGTCACTAATGGGTAACGAAGTTATCCTATTATCATCAGCTTCTTAGCTCAGTATGACCTTTATCAATTTTCCATGCACAAATTCATGAAATATATCATATCAGACAAGTAATTATTAATAGAATAAATTTGATTATGAATTCCATTCTCTCAACCCTATGTTTTTTCCATATAGGCAATTTAAAGGAATTGTCAATTTCTTTAAAGATTCTGCTGAAATTTTCATTGTCCAAGGTTGAAGCATTAACAATTCTAGAGGAATGGAGATTAATGAAATTATTACTTATTAAAGTGGATCTCTTGCTGAAATGAGGGGTGGTTAATGAAGATTTCATTATCAAATATGAGTCTTTTCCTTGTAGACAGTCTACATTTTTATAATGTACCAAGGTATTTGAGATTTTTTGGTAATAAGGTCACTTAGAGAACTTAGTCTCTAAGAAAAAAACTGTAAAATATTGGATTTTTTAGTGCATAAAAATTCAACAAATTTTCTAAGGACATCTTTACTCTTCTGACTAAATCTTCCAGGTATCTTACATTTAAATATCTAGGAATCTTAGGATACCAGCATAATGGAAGAGGCTTTATATTATCTAGTCTAAACCCTTCACTTTATGGAGCAGATGAATGGACTAGGTTTTAACCTTTAATTTGAATTTCATAGTTATACCTTTCTCCTTTTATTCAAGGCTCATTATTAGTATATGACTTTATCATCTACAAGAAAGAGACTTAATATTAGTAAACATTTTCATGTCTTATTTGGGTTGAAAGGTAGGAAAAAAGATATTTAATAGTACAACAGAATGAGACAGATTTTCCTTGAAAGGGTAATAAATGTTTCTAATTTCTCCTGTAAAAACTTATGGAGCATTCAGAAAAAGCCACAGGGATTTGATCTATGACTTCATTGGGAAAGGTATGGAAACTCCCTCTTCTAATGCAGACTGATATCCTTTTTGCAACCTGTAGTCTTACAGTAGCTTAGAGCAAAGGTGTCAAACACTCAGCCTGCCTGTATTATGTAATCTTTAACAGCGATGGCTGATGTTGGGACCAGATTAAAACAGAGTTCCTCTCTGATGTTAATGTGTTAATAAATATATTTAAAATATATATAAGCACGTGATTTTCTAAGATTGTCACTCCTGGTCCAGAGCACTGAATGTTTGTATCTTAGAAACATATGTCAGAGCGCCTAGTGCACACAAGAGTGCACAGTGTACCTGACTTGGAATCAGGAATACCCATCTTCACGAGTTCAAATTTGAATTCAAACACTTACTAGAATGTGAACCATGGCAAATAATTTAACTCTGCTTGTCTCAGTTTCCTCAACTGAAAAATGAGCTGCAGAACCATTCCAGTGGTCTTAGTGTTTTGCAGCATTTTATGGGGGGTGAATTAATGTCATTTTGGGATTACTAGTCTTCCCATTGATATTGTCTTTCATAAATGATAATAGTAATTAGAACTCCTTAAGTAAGGGGAATTATGTACATAAAATAGTGTCTAGTCTGGATACATTTACTGTGAATAAATTTTGGACATGATAATATCTCCTTTTATTGTTTCTTCTTCATTTAAAAGCTATTATATGTTCTTAGATGATGACTGGCAAATTAACTCTTCCTAAATACCCAGACAAATAAGTTTGGGGGCATAAAGAGGATTGATTGTTCCATTGTGACATTTTTGCTCCAAAAAAGCAAAGTTCAAAATACTACTAAGACATGGGGAAAAGATGAGGAGACTGACATTACTGGCACTACTTCTGTAATGGGAAAGATGGGAAAGTTCATGTTGAGTCCTAGACTCAACCCGCCACAAATCTACATCATCATTTTCCCAGCTTCCTACAACAGTGGAAAGGCAAATGCGTGCCAGCCTCAAAATGTCAAGTTCAGCATTTGTTAGAAGCTCTCTGAAGGCAGTTTAAAATGTTCAAAGGTTTTCTATTTTTTTGCTTTTATATTTTTATTTTCTTTTCATGTTATTTTATTTTTTAATTGTATATAGATAGATAATTTTCAACATTTGCATTTTTGTAAGATTTTGAGTTACACATTTTTCTTTCTCCTTCCCTTCCCTCCCCATAGCAGTGAGTAATCTGATATAGGTTATACATGTGTGATCATGTTTAACATTTTTCTATATTGTCAGATAATGTCCAATTTTAAGCATTAAATATCCATGAAATGAAGATTAAAATAGACCATTGTCTATTTGACAAGGTATTTGATATGGCACAGGGGAAGTTACTGTTTAATCTGTTATGAAACCAAACTATTTTTTAAAAAAAGAAAAATCTGTATTTCAAGTATTCTTAATTTGGATTGAAGGATACCAAAAAAAGTAATCACATTAAAGATAAGTGCCTGATACTGGACAGTTTACCAGTTTGCACAGGTTCTTGGGCTCTGGTTTGGTTCACTTTTGCCACAAAGAATATATTCTTCAATTTATGTCATTGTTTTCTTTTTGCTTGAACTCACGGGGACTGGAGCCAAGTCGATGAACTTTTGTCTTCACACTTCACTGAGGAGCTCCAGATTGAGAACTGCAGGGATGTGAATTGAGTCTGTGGTCAGGAAGGATGGGTTAAATGGAAACAAGATGGGGAACATGTGTTTGAAGTCTTAATAGCAGCTGTTAAGGGTTATTTAGATCTTGCTATTGTGCCTGAATTGGTATTTAAAATAAGGATGTAATTCAATGTATCTTATTTTATTCATTTAAAAATTTTATTCTAAAAAAGTGTCCATGAAACAAGATTAAAATACCTATTCTAGGTCATCCTTCTAGGTCTACATCAAATCTGGGGGGGGGGGGTTAGAACATGTAACACATGTGTTGTCAGAGCATCACCTGGTGAAATGAAAGGGATGATGCAACCATTGGAAAAACCTTTGCATGAACCCTCAGACAGGTATTTATTTACCTGGTGGTAAATAGTAAACTTATTAATTGGTTAATTATGTGATAAGTCACCATTCCATATATTTCAGAAGTGAAGAGAATGAGTTATGTGGTGATAGATATAGCTGTGATAGCATGATTACATTTATATCTAACATCTAACCTGTTAGAAGTTTGTCTTTTCTACACAAATAAGACAAAGTCATACTCTGAAGTAAATATATTACCACCCAAACTCTTTTAGGAAGGACAGTGGACATATTAGTATTCTTGTAGCTGCTTCTCTCTGGGCTAAGGATAAAGGCAAGTTACCCACCCAAACAAACCCTTCCCACACACTTTTCTCTTAAAAATATAAAGATATTATTCTTACATAGAATGATCCCTGAGCTAAAAAGTTACAGAACTCTTAGTGTGAATCTTTGTATTCAGAACAATTATACAGGAACCCACCAGCCAAAAGAGAAGGAGGCAGATATTTAGATGCCGTCAACACATAAGTGCTTGAATTTGACTGGTTATCATGCTGACCTAAGCTTATTTTACAGAAATATTTCCACTCTTACTTTGGTCCCAGGGACAGATTAGAAGGCTTGTCACCAAAAGTCTGACAACTAGGTAAAGTGTCCTTTATTCATATTTCCTTATTCACTGAAAGTCATTCTTGAAACAATGTTATTACTGTATATGATGGTCTCTTGGCTCTTTCCATTTCAGAACTATCTGTTTCTGTACAATTAGCTATACTGTTGCTCTAAGGTCAAAAATCAATGTAAATATCAGAAGACACTATACACAATAGTATATTTCCATTCATTAGAGTTGATTGACTGGTAATGCCTTTAACCATTTTTCTTTGAAAAAAAAATGGGAAGTAGAAAAATAAAACTAGTTAACTGAACAAATTAAGGAGCTCTCTATCCTGAGATAGTAGAGAGGGCCCTGAAGATCCAACATTCTAAGGCTCAACGATTTAAGACAGTCAAGTGCAGGAAACCCATGGGACCAAATGGAGCCTGTTACTCTACCTAAAAGCTCAACAGAGAGAAGTGGGACCTTGGTACAAAGCCCCAATTCAAGATTTAAAGGTGGAGAGAGAGAAAAGTAAAGCAAAGAAGTTGTTGACTAGTGTAAAAATTTGTGCAAATATAGTGATCTCTGTAGCTGTAAGCTACTCAAAGGAAAGAAATGAATTATCCAGAAAGATTACATGAAAAGGTGAAGTGATTATAAAAAATGAATTAAAAACTCTTGAAGAATGAATTAGGAGAATAGTTTAGAAGAGAATGTGGTTAAACCTTACACAAGTAATAGACTCCCTGAAAACTGACATAAATTATCATATACATGATAGCAAGAAATATTTCAACGAAATGAAAAGCCTTTAAAACTAGAAAATATAATCATGTATATAAAAACACAAGCAATCTAGAAAACACATGAAAGATACACTTCTTAAATTGTATGTTTTTCCAATTGCATATAAAAAAATCTTCTAGCATTCAATTTTAAAAATTTGCGTTCCAAATTCTTTCACTCGCTGTCCTTCTGCCTCCCTAGGGCAGTAAGTAATTTGGTATAGGTTATTCTTGGGCAATCATGAAAAACATATTTCCATACTAGTCATGCATAAAAGAAAACAGACCAAAAAATCTAAGAAAAATAAATGTGAAAAACAATATGCTTCAGTCTTCATTCAGACTCCATCAATTCTTTCTCTGGAGATAGCATTTTTCATCACGCATCCTTTCTTATTGTCTTGAATTATTGCATTGCTGAGAATAGCTAAGTCATTTACAATTGATAATTATACATTATCGCTGTTACTATTTAAAATGTTTGCCTGATTCTGTTCAAATTAGTCTTTCTGGGAAAGCATTCTGCTTATCATTTCTTATATTTCAATAGCATTCCATTATGGTCGCATCTATAACTTGATCAAGCATTCTTCAGGTGATGGATATCCCTCAATTTCCAATTCTTTGTCATCACGAAAGGAGCTGCTATGAATATATTTTATGCAAACAGGTCCTTGCCCTTCCTTTTTTTAAGACCTCTTTGATGTACAGATATAGTAGTTGTATTTCTAGGTCAAATGGTATACCCAGTTTTATAACCCTTTGGGCATAGCTAATATTATTTTGCATAGTGTTTGGATCAGTTCACAACTCCACCAATAGTGCATTCATATCTCAAGGTTGAATCCAGAGAGTCTCTAACTTCTTCCAAATGTCTCTACTTTGATTGACCCAAGGCAACAGAGTCTACCTACAGGCTAGTGATGATGATATTATTCCTTGTCCATGAAGTACAGCAAGCACTGTAGGCCAGAAAGTCAAAGGATACGAAAAGTATCTACTTATTAGGTCAACTCCAAATGTTAAGGAGTATCTGCCATTTAGTTCAGAGATCAAAGAATGTAGTGAATGTTTCATATTTAACATAAAAATGACATTCTGCTAAACATTGGATTGAATTAAATGAGTTGCATGTGTCCTGTGTATTTTTCTTCATGTGGGCTTACACATCTTAAACTACTTTATGTTAATTTAGATTTTATATTATACTTGCAGATGTACTACATACTGAGGCTCAACAGTAATAATATCTCTTTAACTTTGCCAGGCACTGGCAATATTTATCTCATTGGATCTTCACAATAACCCTGAGAGATTGGTGCTATTATTATCTTCACTTTGCAGATGAGGAAACTAACACAAACAGAGGTGATATGATCTTTTCAGAGTCACACAGCCAGTAAATGTGAGCTTGGATTTGAACTCAAATTTTTCTGACTCCAGACCTAGTCTCCATCCACTCAATTTTCCATTACAAAATGGTAGAACTTCAGGTTTTGACAGATTGACTGGTATCCAAATAGCAACAAGAATTCCCATTGTCAGTAAGTCAGTCAGTCAGTCAATATTTCCAGGCACAATGTTAAGTGATGATGTTACAAATGCAAAAAAGAAAAAAGAAAAATATCAACAGTCCCTGTTTTGGGGAGCTTAAAAATTAATAAGGGGAAGAAAACTTGCAAAGGGAACTAAAAAGGGAGGAATACAACTTTGTATATAGGGGTGGGAAAGAAAAGTCAGAGAAGCCCCAAAGAAGTGCAGCCAGGTTAGAAATGAAATTTGCAAACCAAAAAGCTCTATTGGCTTGTGATGTAATTATGATGCAAGGCCTCAGTTTCCTCATCTATAATTGAAGATAATACTTCACAAGGTTTTTGTGAGGACCAAAACAGGTAATGTGAATAAAGGACTTTTTCAGCATTAAAGTCCTATGTAAATGTCAGTTATCGTACTGGTCAGTGTAACAGAACTTCTCATACTTGATTAAAGGCAATCTTTCTTACTGTCTCTGTTTTATTAAATACTATTGAATTTGTGGTGACTTCATGTTCTGTGAGTTAACATTTTAATAGTTTGTGTATTTCAATCTTGTTTGTGTATTGTGCTTAGGCCCAGATTCATGTATGGGTCCTGAGTTACATTGCATATAATAATTGTATAGGAAATGTGAATACATATGTACATATCTGTATATGTGTGTGTGTAAAACTCTATCCCAGATACCTTTTTTTAGGTTTTTGCAAGGCAAATGGGGTTAAGTAGCTTGCCTAAGGCCACACAGCTAGGTAATTATTAAGTGTCTGAGACCGGATTTGAACCCAGGTACTCCTGACTCCAGGGCCAGTGCTTTATGTACTGTGCCACCTAGCCGCCCACCAGGTACTTTTTAAAATACAAATATCATCTATCTTATCTGATCCTCACAACAATCCTGGGAGATAGGAATTATTATTATTTATACTTACTTTACAGTTGAAGAAACTTAGGCAAACTGAGGTGAAATGATTTGCTCATGATCATTCAATTAGGGACTGAGGCTGAATTTGAGTCTTCTTGACTCCAGGGCCAATGCTCTGTGGTCTGTTATAAAGATGGCTGATTGTGCACATGTGTCCACATATGCAAAATTTTGAATAGGCGATGGAGATGGTCAATGACCATGGCTAATAGATCAAATTTTTAAAATTATATCACACGTTAAAGGATTTTACTCTCTAAAAGTTCCAATATTTCCTTTCTGAACATAATTGGCAAGGGAATCATGGAATGCCTTGATCCAAGAAGAATATAATTTCAGGTTGCTTAAGGAACAATGGAAAGACTTAGATTTGGAAATAAGTAGTCGCTAGCTTATCATCAATGATGACTTGCATGGCAAAGTAGCAGGTGACTTGGAAAAGTTAAGGTGGCAAAAATGGTATGGTAAAAATAAATGTTTTCAAATGAACAATCCAAGAACTGCATGTGTATAAAGTAGATTGTTTTTGAAAGACTTAAAAAGAACACTTTGGACCCAAATCACATTGGAAGAGACAGTGCAGAAGAGGTTTTTCAACCTGTACAAAAGGAAACAATGCCCATGCTGATGGGAATTCACGGAAATTGCCTATTTGATGCTGAGCTTACTTAACTCACCTAGTATTAGGATAAATGCCAGAAAATTGGA